>NC_079528.1:10944996-10959996 GCF_003711565.1 Takifugu flavidus | reverse complement strand
AACATGTTGTCCTTTCACATTGTTCAAACAAACTAAGCTAATAAAGTTAGCATCACCTCGGTTCAGGTGTTTCACACAGTAACACTCTGATGGCACACAAACGCCACATCTGCATCTTTATCAAGTATTTTGGGGGGCAGACGGCAGTCTCTCTCTGAATAATCGATACAAGCGGGCGCTAAGGTGTTTTGCAACAGCCTGTCCTCCGCCCAGCTGCCTGTTGCTTCAACAGAAGCAGAAACCTCCTGTTGCCGCACATTCCAGTCATAACTAAAGATATTCCAGACCTCAGACTGTTTCTCAGGCTGGGATGTAACCTACATGTATGGTGAGCAAGTCAATACACGAAGCGATAATCAGTCCTTTCATAATCGGGGCCTGGGCGGCTCCTCGGGGCCTAAACCTTCGCCTGTCAGGAGCACAAATGAGATTCAGTAAAATCCTGCCTGAAAGATTTTGCTTGAGTTGCTTGAGTAGGGAGTATTTTAGCTATCCAAAATGAAGGCTTTATGGAGTGTAAAGGTCATCTTTAAAGCCGTTGTAGTCATCACTGTAACAGTTAATTCGTAACTGAGTCCACGCCCGATAAAGTTTGATCTTGTTTTATAAAGTTTACAGCTTAACACCGAGCAACAGTTACAAAGATCAAAAGTAGGACGATGATGGGAAAAGTTTTATTGTCATTTATGAATAACTCTCCTCGTGGTGTTCATTGGAAGTGTGCGTTGCGCTTTTTGTCGGACGCCATCCGTCTTGTTGCTCCGCCTCCCGGTAACATGATCCAGGAGGATCTCTGGGGTTTCAAGTCCAAACGAGCAGGGGCTGTTTTCCCTCCGCTGCACCTCTCCTTTCTTTCCTCATGTCATACACTCTCCTCTCACACTGGCAGCCTCGGCAACATGAAAAAAAGGGGGGGGGAACAGAAATGCTCCACATAGCAACTGTCCCACCGCCGCTTTAGCGGTTACGCGGCGCCCTCGTGGTTCCTGTATCCTATCATCTTCTCCCTCTTACGGCTGCAGACTCACCCCCTGACCTCACTCATTCCATTCCAGTGCTAAATTACTATGTTGCGTTCGAGGGCCACGGTGAAACGCTCAGCTCATCAGGCCTCTTTAAGTGCATGAAAGGGAACTAAAAAAAAAAACCTTTCTCCTGAGAGGAGGTTTGGAGGTTTTGGAGTTCCCTCCAGCAGTAAAAGCACACTCACTTTTACGCTGTTTGTGCTTCCTTGACCTGTGTGGGTCCTACGGTTGAATTCCGATACAGGGTAGCCCCCTCCTGAGCTGCCCAAGGATCCATTTTCCATTTGTTTTACCAATTATGAGCTCTAGCCTAGTGCCAAAAGCCAGTTTAGGAAATCTAAAGCTAGGATCGCACCTATGGCGTTTTGGCCCACCTTTGACACCACTTAAACTGAGTGACAACGCTTCAGCACGCATGTGTGGGGGGGTTCAGGCCCTCTAACATGTCGTAAACATGTCTCAGAGGGAAGAAATGATCTATTTAGGAATTCGCTGGCCAAAGATTACAGCTCATAGAAGTCTGTGCGTTTTAATTACGGCCATCTCGCTCTTGTCATCCATCGGAACACTGAACCCGCAGGACGGCCAAAGCAAAAGTATCTGCAACGCCTTGAGGTCCGACAAGGGGAAATCAGGTTGGATTTCAAACCCCCACCGACCACCTCGCTCTTTTCCAGATGTATCTTGCGGCAACAGATGCGCCGCACATGCAGAGGGTGCTGACAGCCACAGAGGGACCCGGAGAGGAGGAACAATATAGCCTCTCTTTGTTCCTCCCTCAGTAGCGCTCCGAGGAACGTTAACGGCTCTTGAGGACCACCCCCCCCCCCCCACCCCCCCCTCCAACAGAGGGAGGAGAGGGAGAGGAAGGAAAAAGTAGTGAATGTTCGATCAAAAAAAAAAGTTGTTGGCAGGACTGGAAGTGAAATTGTTGCTGTTGGCATGACTCATGTGCATTGTTCATCTAGCTAGCACTTAACTCTTCAGGTACTGAAAACACACAAAAAAACACATACGTTTCATGTCCCAATAGAGACTTTCTTATCAAATATATCACTAACTTGATCTGCTTATGTTACAAGCCACTAATTTGTGGGTGGAGGCTCTGAGAAATTGTGTCACACTCTGGTTCATCACAGGAAGAGTTAGCCATCTGCGGTGTTGCTAACTTCGGCAGCACTGCTTGTGTGTGTCAACTTGGAAGTTATTTGCTCAAGTTACAGCCCTTTTCCACCCTGGTCTGCAGGATGGGTGAGTCACGCATTCAAGGACTCCAGTGCTGCTGTGGGAACATTTCCATGAGACCACAGGACAAACAAAAATGGCCTCCCTGATTCAACACGTCTGTGGGAGATGGTTGCAACAAAGTTGACTTGAGTCACGCCTGAGGAAGCTGGAAAAAGTGATGCGTCCAAGCTGAAGGAACGAGGAGTCCCATCTTGCACAACTTGGTTGCTCAGGGGGGGAGAATTATCAGATTTGAAAAGAAGGTGTTGCACAATTGCCTCCATGGTACCGGTTCAACCCAGCATTCCTCTATTTACCTGAAGATAAGAACACAAATCTTGAATACGGACATCAGCTGTCTGCAGGCGAAGGATCGACAAATAATCAAAACAGCCTGGATGCATTGGATTAGCTGTTCTAATAGCTTGTAAAACATGCCTTAAGTCTCAAAAAGGGTGGGGAAACATGGCTCTAGAGAGGTTAAGTAGGGGATGTCACCATGGGAACCTAGTGTCAGACTACAGCAACGCCAAGTGAAACTCAGGTTTGAGTAAAATGGGTTCCAGAACTCTGGATTCCAAGACAAGCTCTTTCAGGATTTGCGTTGAATATCTCCTTGGGAAAGTACAAACCATATCAAAGGTAAATAAGCTTTTGATAAGCTACAGCCTGCCAACGTTCCGCTGGATGCGCGCCATCAAACGGACCATGCGACTTCAAGACAGGGCTGCCCCCTGCAGGACCGCGGTGGTACCGCAGCAGCACCGCCAGGCGGCGGGAACAGGGAGGGCCAGCTGGCGTTGAGACTTTATTCAGTATGAACCCTTCTCATTACTGAAGCCCCCAATCAACTGTCGCCACACGGTGGTCACGTGTCCGCACTACCGATAGTGGGCGGGGTCATGAGGGACTGCTGGTGTACCATAACTCAATTTTATATTCCCAGTCCTCAAGTGCCCTGCAGTCCCAGAATATACTAATTAGAAAGGGGGGGGGGGGAAACATCAGACCACACATGAAATACCATAAATGGCATTCTGGAAAATCTTTTATTTTGCAAGTCACAACAAAATCATGTAGGGCCCCACAGAGAGCAAACTCATGTCTCAAATTGCTTATTTGCAGGTGGCTCTTGCGGTAGTTACGTATGTGTCCATAGGTTTCGGGTGCTTTTGCCGGCTCCCTCCGCTCCTCACTTGAAGATCTTGCCCTGGTTGAAGGTCTTGCCCACGTGTTTGAATTCTCCCTCCCACAGAAAGTACTCCTTTACCATAGTTTTGCACTCCTCGCTGTTGGGATCCATCTTGCGCCAGTCATATGATTCGTAGTCAATTCCCCAGTCGGGAGACAGCTGGGGGGCAAAAAACAAGACAGTTTGTTTCCTCCCATAAATAGAAAACTTGACCTGACTCAGTAAACCTAATTAGTTGTACCCACAGCATGAACCAGCCTTTAACTCACTACAGAGAGGACTGGGATGAATATGGCTATCAATTACTCTCCCCCTGCCAGATTAAGACAGGCTGCCATGGCTGGACACCGTCTTGCCCAATGACGGGGGGGGGGGGGGTCAGTAGATAAATGTAACTGCAGTGACTGTTTTTAAAAGCCATTTTAGAGTTCCACATTCCTATTTAGCTTACAGTGAAAGGCAGTTTGTGGCCCCTGACGATCCAGATGCCGGAGATGCTGCTGCTGTGGTCTTTGCCAAACAAGATGACACTAGCAAAGGCATTTTTTCTGAGTTTGTCCAGGCGCTGGAACATGCCTGCAACAACACGAACAGATGAGGATAAGAGCGACTTCTCCTGAGCACTGGCCACAATTTATGAGCAACTATAAAGGCAACTATAAAAGAGACTTGATTTTTTTTTTAAATGACTAAAACAACAACAAACAAAAAAAAACTTGTGCAAAGAGAAATAGTTAAAGTAGACTTTAGGGTTTACTGGACTGCCAGAGGACTTCTTTTGAAACAGGGAGGGAAAACAAAGTGATTTGTGCATTCTTTTACAGTCCAACAAGTACGGCGTGATCTTGGCCTCTGCAGCAGCCATGTTAGAGAACGTGTCCTGGCCTGAGGTCCTGGCAGCTGCCCCAATTAACAGCGTTTTAGAAAAAGGCTGAAATGTCTCAATGTTCTCTTTGAAGGGTGGTTGGGGAGAGCACCTTTTCTTCAAAACAGGAAGCTTAAAATCAGGCTTGTTTCAACAGAGAAGACCACTGTGAAGCAGCTGTTGAGGTGTTAAACTGCAACCGATCGCATGACAAGCAGCAACTGGAGCCAACAGTTGTGCAGCCTGAATGTGATCTGCTGGACAAGGTGCTGAAGATTCCCTCTTAAATATGCACCGGTGGTGCTCAAACCATTTTACAGAGTTAAACACCTGGTATATTCATCCAGTGGTGACTGAAGCCTGTTAAGACGCATCATATCGAACAAACCTGTTCTTAAAACTCAGGATTTAAAACTCAAAATGGTGGCAAAGCCCATCAGAAAACAGCATGATTGGTGGAATCGGAGGTGTGAGTGTGCACGTGGCGACACTTGCCTGAGATAAGATTGCAGCTCATGAAGGCAAGTGTGAGCTCGTCGTTATATTTGTATTGGCTGTACCAGATGGAGTATCCCTCAGGGTCAAAGTTCTCCCAGAAGTAAGGAACTGCTACCGTTAGGGTGTCCTCGTTGGAATACTTTCTCTTGAATTCATCCATGACAAAGGGACTAGAAATAAAAAACACATGTAATTAGACAAGGTTTTGGGAATAAGATCAGGTGATACATGACACAAATCGGTTGCAACACACAGCTATAAAATGTATACAACCGGTTTAAGTGCCTGAAGGATTTCCTGTGGTTTGGAGGCCCAAATTAGATGGGTTTCAAAGCACAAGGCCAGGTTCCATGTGGTTTGTAGCCACAGCATGAACCAGCCTTTCACTCACTGAAGCAGAGGGGGCTGGGATGAATATGGTCAAGATTTTCTCCCCCTGTCAGATTAAGACTTGGTGCCACGACTGGACACTGCCTTGCCCAATGACAGGGGCAAACGCCTACCACGTTCATGACTGGTGCATCAAAAAATGAACCAGAACAATATAATGTGATCATCTGATTCTATGTATACATTCAGGGAGTTCCCAGACCCTTGGTGTAGGTAACTATGAATCTACCTCTTTGGGAGGTCTGCAAAAGGGTCCTTAGCTTTGGGCTCAGAAGCCACAGCGGCGTCGCAGATATCCATCTCCTCCTCTGGAGCGGGCTTCTTCTCTTCTTTCTTCTCTTCCTTCTTCTTTTCCTTCTTCTCCTGGGGCTTGGCTGCCTCTTTCCCTTGTTTCTCCTTCTTCGCCGGCGCCTCTTTCCTGGGCTGCATTTCAGCAAACCTCTTAGCTGCAGGAGAACAACAACAAAACTCACATGTATTTCATTAAATGTTCCATGATCCAATTTTGGGTTTTGCACTCTTTGGAGTGTCCAGCAAGTACTGCTGGATAAATTATAAAATGCTCATAGCAGTTTGGAATCTTGTTCCAGGGGAATTTAGAAGCACCGAGTGCACACCCACATGGCGATTCAACAGACCAGCAGTTACACAAATAGATGAAAAGTTGACAACATTTTCCAGAGCAAATGAGGCAAACAGAGGACAATGTTGTAACTGTTCTTGACTTTGGTTATTTAAAGATCAATCACACATCTAATTACAGTAAGGAGCTCAACAAACTGCTGTATTTAATAGGCAGTACTTAAAGTTGGCTGAGCAGGGAGCCGATTTATGCTGTAAGCCTGCAGGTTTTAATGCTAATAGGTTCACTGTAGCATTCAGCAGATGTGGATAAGAAGTTCCCCTCGCTCTGATGATCACGCGTCACTTTTCCACACAAATCACATTTCTGAAGTGCATGTAAACGCATTAGAGCCACTTAATACAATTATATAAGTTATCAGATTTTTTTATGGACGCGTAACCATTGACACACTAGGATGAATCCTTGAGCAGGCCAGGGTTCATATGGGGACGCTGCCGCTCACAGAATAAGGACGGACACTCGACTCACCATCAAACTGGGCCATCTTTTCACACAGTTTAACTTCCCCAAGAACGGCCTTGAACTGAGGCTGATTGACACAGGTGACAAACCAGCGAGACACGTTGGTGAAAGGCTGGCGGAAAGAAGGATCAAGGACCTGCAGAGCAAATTGTCATTAGGTAAGAGTAAATTATTGAGGGAGGGGAGAGAAGAAGGTTAGCCGGGAGTCCTGTCAAACCTGTTTGTACAGCCAGAGCATGGAGCAGACAACGGCGATGTCGGCGAGGCTAACCCTCTCTCCAACCAGGAAGGTGCGGGTGTTCAGGTGTTGGTTCAGCACCGTCAGGACCTTTTTCACGTCCTCCTTGGCCTGCTCTGTAGCCTACAATAAGCCGTATGAGCAAATTATGACCAAGCATTACATCAGTCTGTGCATTTTCTGTAGTCAAGTGTAAAAACTAAACTGCTCTCAACGAATGCGCCATGAGAACGTGTGATCAGAAAATACTGAACGGCAAACCTGCTTGTTGAACTGCATGATTCCCAGAGTGGGAAAAACCCATGCGCTGGCTGGAGGGACGATCTCAGAGTCAGCAAAGCTCACCCACTGCAGCACCTGAGCGGCAGCCTCAGGATTGGTGCCACGCAGTTCATCATTGCCCACTGTAGAGGAAACATCAAGCACCCTTCAGCCACCAATTCTGTCATGTTGTACATTCAAGTGCAAAATATTAACATATTAAACCTTAGCTGCATAAACAAATGCAATCCTAGAGTAGAGAACAATGAAATATGGAGATAAGTTGATCAGTTTACATCTGGGTAACACCTTATTTTGAACAGCTCAAAACCAGCCTCCAGTCACAGTAGTTTGTTTGTCAGAGGCTACATAGTCAGTGTGTCGCCAGCTATTAAACACACATAACCAAAATAAATAGTTTACAGAGCGAGACTCAAAAATTGTGCCCACAGCATGAACCAGCCTTTCACTCACTGAAGCAGAGGCGACTGGGATGAATATGGCCAAGATTCTCTCCCCCTGTCAGATTAAGACTTGGTGCCATTAATGAGCACTGCCTTGCCCAATGACAGGGGAACGCCACACAACAGTGAGGACTAAATTAACAGATGTGGAAACTGAACAGATTTGGCTTTTCCAAGAAAACGAGTCAAGCTTTCGAATCAGTTGTTGAATTTCTGAAAATGTGGCACTTACAGTAATGAGCAATGGCGTTACTCTCAAACAGACAGAAGCCGTCATTTCCCTGGTAGGCAGGTACCTACAAATGCAGCACAAAATGTCAATTAAATCTCCCTACATACATTTATGATCCTGTCAAACTTAAACACACTGTTGACCAGCAATAATTGTTGTATGACTTTACATTGCATCACATGACCCATTTTTATTAAGTTATTTTAAATACCTTGCCCAGAGGGAAGTTTTTTAGAAAGACAGGGCTTCGATTTGTCTGGCCGAAGGTGAAGGCAGGGGCGGCGCTGGCAACTTTGAGACTAGCACCACTATACTGGGCAGCAATTTGGGCCTTGAATGCCCGCCAGTTCTCTGGATACGTATACAGAGTCTGAAAAGTACAGACAAACACACAATCACATATACAGACAACTACATTTAACATACTCATGGAACACTGAAGTCATTTAAAAAATAAAATAAACTAAGGGTTTGTCCAAATAATTTAGAGACCTGTTACCACATGTCAATCTTGCCTGTCCGCTTCCAAAAATTCTTAGCATTCCAATTCAATCTCAACCTCTAACAAAGTGATCATTTTACTGTGTAATCGAGTGGTCGAGCCCTGGCAATGCTAGAACTGATGAAAGAGGCTTTTGAAGGGCTGCAAGAGGCATCAATTGGCAAGATTAGGCGTGAGAACATTAGCAGCCAACAGGAACCCGAAAGGGACTTCCTGACATTAAAACAATGCTTCCAAATGAGGACACTTTACTGTCCAACACAAGAGAAGAAGACAGGCGTACTAAACAGTCTTTAGATCCACTTCGCCCTCGCCTCTTTGCTCAGGTACAACCTTGATAGTATTCACGTGGCATTGGACGCGCTTTAAATGCTAACTGATGTTAGCATTGTTACCGGCAACAATCGCCTCGGTCTCGGGGCCTTTATACAGACTTTTGGTTGGATATTTTTTTAGTCAAACACGATGAGTCCGAGTTTATACAGCCAGGCTTGAGAGCCTAAAAACCCGCAACGTGGCATGAAGTTATTGCGGATGTTGGGAGACGTTCACGGTAAATGCTACGTCAGAATGGGAACCGTCTCCGGGTCAGGTTAAGGCGTGTTTGTGGGTGTAAATATGAACATTACCCGCTACGCCACGCATCGAAGAGACGGTTTACATGGTCAAACACCAATAAATGTTGTGGATGGGCCCGATTGGTGATGGATGGTGCCTAGGAAGCTGAAAAAGAGCCGTAGCACGGCCATCTCTCCATCTTACTCACCCCCGCCGCCATCTTCAGGACGAGAGAAAGAAAGAACGCGTGCGCGCTGACGTATTTACGGCCAGCATAGGAACGCGCGCGCGCCCTGGATCCGCGCTCCCGTTTCTCCCCCTCCTGCAGGTGGAGTCTCCAAAAATATTAGACCACAGCACTGTGCAAAAGGTCTCTCCTTGCGTCTTCATTAGTGATATTCACTGGATAATAAAGCTAAGCAGCAAGAGGAAGACGCGACCACGTTATAAGAACAAGTAGAACGTTTTATTACAATCACATACAAAAGAAAAGCATTAGGTGAGGTGTTTATGTTGCATATTACTAATTCAGAAAGCTTACTTCAAGCTTAATTTATTTCCATCAAGTCATGGAATTTAGACTGTATGAAGCTCCTCCACATGGCAACATAACTTAACAATGTTAAAAATAAAATCTAGAAACAAAGGAAAAATTAAACTACATTTAAAAAAAGTCCCAGATGAAATGAGACCACAGGTGATTCAGCTCACAAGGCCTAGAAATATAGAAAAGATAATCAATGATAAGAGAGGGGTGACAATTAAGGTCAAACAAAAACAAGCTGCAATTTTATCAATTTACAATTGATAAGAGTTATGTAAATGTAACACTCACCCAGATAGTCATCCATGAGGGACCCGATGGCAAACTGGAAAAACAAGGAGGAAAGTTTGTCTTTAACCGTTCCTCAATCCCCTCAACACAATTTAAAAGCACTTAGGGTTTAAGACACACTTTTGTTTTAAAGGTTCCTCAAGAACCTACTTAGAGTAGCCCAGTAAGTCTAATAAGTACAAAGTAGACTAATGCCATTTACACAGACATTTAACATTTTCTTCACTTTATAGTGGGATCAAATAAAAGGGATACTTGTAATAAATATAGAAACATAACTTACAATGTCATTTTTGTCAACTCTCGTACCCACGATTTTCAGCCGGATCTCATCATCTTGTTGGATTACAATATCCTGGAAAAGTAAGGAGTTCCTTTAATACAAGTCTCAGCCAAAGTAAACTAACAAAGGAAGAACTGAAACCATTTTAGCAGGTTGAATATTTTTGTAACCCTGTGAGCAGTAACATGAGATATCCATACCTCATCAACTGTCTTGTAACAAGGAGGATTAGAATTAGGGTCAAACTCCATTTCTGATGGAATGGACTGTAAACACAAAGTTTCTCATTAAAAACAAACAGGACACTATATTATATTATTATAGAAGAGTTAAACAAGTGTGTTAGAGACTCACATGGCGAGAGATGAAGCAAGACATGGGACCAATTTCTGTGAACAGTCCAACCTACAATATGCATAGATAGAAGATAGAAATATCCATTATCTTTAATTACATAAAGCTTTATAGTGAGAGGAGTTTATCTTCAAGACTAATAAACGATTTTAAACTTATACATTTTATACAAAATATAGCTGTTTTTTTTTAGATGTTAATAACTAAAAGCATCAAAATAAGAGTAAACAAAAGCCTGAATAAGACAAATAATGTTTAAGGTGAGACTTGGAGACTGCCCAAAATGTAAATTTATATGCAAACTTAGACTTTATTAACTAAAATGTTCTTCACCTTATTTACTTGGGTGACCACAGCATCAACCACTTCCCCTTTAAATGGACGGAATACAATGGCTTTATACTTGACTGGATAGAGGACAAACCCTCTCCCAGGCTGAATTACACCTGCACCGATGTTGTCAATGGTGGTGACTGCAATCACAAAGCCATACCTAAAAAGGAAATGTACATATGTTAATACGTGTATACCAGGCATTGCCTTGGTTAATTTAAGCTGTTTGTATGTGATTATGATCTTCCTCTGTTGTTAACATACACAGTTTTTTACAGCAAATACTAGTGCTTCCCGTTGCCTGTATTGGTTTTCTGTTAACTGTGTCTAATTGCAGTATTAAAGCAAATGCTTAATGACTATTGCTAGCTGCAACCTCTATTAGTTTGAACATCAGGTAATCCGACTATGTAAATCTAAACAAAACACTCACTTGCCAGTGCAGGTCCCTTCCACCTCTGTGAAGAGTTTCTGCTTCACTGTGTTGAGGAGGTTGGGGCCAAAGTATCTCGGGTGTAGCAAGATTTCATGCTCTAAAGAAATCTGTTCAAACAGAAAGTACGTGCATTGGGTGTTAATGTACGCGACTTATTTCACTAACCGTACGTTCATTACAGTTTTGATTAAATAACGTTAAAAGATATTGCTTAGCCAAATTTCAGTAACTCTATCAACCATCCTGTCAACATGCGAAATATTCAGTGATAAGTTGGAATTATTTTGTTTGTAAACTGGAATTAAAACACATACTTACATGATAAAACATGTCTCTATTAGTGCTGGTTTGTAAATTGTCTTTTTTTCCTAAACTTCTTTTTCTTGAAAGAATAAAGCCACAAACATGAGCTCGCAGCTAGCTAATTCTTTCCGGTTTCCGTTTTTTAAAAAAAAAACTTTATTTAAACGAAACACATCACATAAACACTGGCAAACTCAAACATCATATTACTTATGATATGTTTGAAAGTAAATTGAAACTTCTTTTGTATTCCAGATTTAAAAAAAATATATAGATGTGGTGGTGTAGATCACAATTTAAAGATATAAACATTTTGTTAGTTGTCATTAATGCCCGACCCGTTATGCGCATGCGCAAAGGGGTTGCCGTCAGAAAACTGCGTACGGCTACTCCACAAGGACAAACCTTGTTAGGGCACTGCCCGAATTCCGTTATGCATGTTTTTTAGTATGAACGAGGGATTAGTTGTTGTTGTTGTTGTTGTTGTTGTTGTTGTTGTTGTTGTTGTTGTTGTGTTGTTGTGATTGTTTGTGGGGGGGGGGGGGTTGGTAAGAGACGGGAAAATACAAAGCAAGAAAGAGAACGAAAACCTAATGCCCTGGTTTAAAACATTAGTGCAAAAAAGGACACATCCTTTAGGATACAACACACAATTAGCAGCAAAAAGCCTTCTTCAAACCCAGCTAAATATTAATGGTACTATTACCGAAAATTTCAAGCTAATTTCCCATTTTTATACTAGCTTCATAGTAAATTGTAACCAGAGTATAATGGAGTGTCCGCAACCATCTTCCTAAATTCTTTAGAGGAATTTAAAACAATTGGCTTAGATAGCAAAAATACTATTGAATTTAAAGAAGGTTCTTGGTTCAATTGACTGAACAATAATAAATGTCCTGAAATACCTGCAGACCTTTATAGGCATATTTCAAGTCAGCTCTAACAGGATTAGAAAGTGCTGAAAATAATGCTCTCCCCCACAAACCTCACTCAAAGTGTAATTACACCGAAAGCAACACAATTTTAACACAATGATTCAGAAAACTCAAAATAAACTGTATTAGGGGTTTCACAAGGACTTTTCCATGAGGTGTAGAATTTTGATCACTAAAGTAGAGGGAATTTCTGTAGTTTTAAATGGAGATGACGTGAACAATTAATAAATAATAAATGGAACGTTCACCCACAATTTGGTCTGATTAAAAATGATCTGAGACTATGAATAACTGAACCTGCAGGTGGCAGCAGCGGAACTTATTGGATGCCAGCCGCCGCAGAAGACTCCACAGAAGAAGAAAGGGGGCGAACGAAGAAGAAGCCACTCCGGAAGCATCACGCCAACTATCGGCGAGGAGGACCCGGTACCAACAGGCGTGCCCCTGAGCTGCTCTGCCATTGGTCGATATGCATACAACGTCTTTAATTTAGAAGTTGCGTTTCCAAAACTGACTGCGCGTTTTGCGTTATCAGCTATTTCGTTAATTTACTCGGCGTGTTTGATTAAGTTTTGGACCAGGAGAAAGTAACTCAACCACCAAACCTCCTGCCTCCACAGCGGACTGCCATGGCTACTAAACTCGTCTCTAAAATATTTCGTCCGACTCTGTTAACACAGCTTGTAAGTTGAGTGAATCTTTTATTAATCGCCCCCAAAACTGATTTCCATTTCTTAATAACCACAGTTAGTCTCCCCCAGGTGTCGTGCCGGTCGTCTTCTGTTTATCGACCCGGAGCGGGGCCAGTGTCGTGGCGCAGGAGTTACTCCAGCGAAACACCCCCGGAGAACATCAGCCGCTTCCCTGTTCCTAACAGAAAAGATCTCCCTTATGATATGGTGGAGCTTATGGACGAAGTTGAGACAAAGGTAAAAATAAATGGGTAAAAACGTTGATAAATTCGACATATACCATGATATATCGACATATAGCAACAGCGTGGAAACTGTCATTGCAGGGAGGCTTTCTGCCCAATGTCTTCAAAGTTCTATCCCACAGACCAGCCGAGTTCAGAGCCTTCTTTTCCTATTACAATGAACTGATGAACAAAGAGACAGGTTTGTATTGCTTGTCTGCCGGGGTGTGTGTGTGAGAAATGTTAGGTATTTTGAAAAGGGTGTTGCGTTTCTGACAGATTCTTTGTTTTATGCGCTGCACAGCCTCACCAAACCCCCCCCCCCCCCATTTAAGTAGGTCTGCATTCCTGAACTATGCATGTTGCCTATGTGACTGGGACATTTCCTTTCTGACTAAATTTTACCATCACTGTAAAAGGCTTTCCCTGATTTCAGGATTTATTGTGTACTTCCAGGCAGCCTTACAAAGGCAGACCGTGAGCTGATTGTGGTGGCCACCAGTATCCACAACAAGTGTCTCTACTGTGTGGTATCCCACAGCGCACTGCACCGGATCTACTCCAAGAAACCCACTCTGGCCGATCAGGTGTCTTATTTTGGTGATTTTTACCCCTGAGGTGTTTTTCTTTGGCTATCAAAGGTTTGATGTTGAATTGCAGATCATGTGACCTCCCGCGTGTTGCACCCAGGTGGTCGTTAATTATCACAACGCAGACCTGACGCCTCGAGAGCTCGCCATGCTGGACTTTGCGATGGCCGTGTGTCGCAGTGACACTATCACGGAGCAGCATTTCCAGGATCTGGAGAAACACGGCTTTGACCGTGAGGACGCCTGGGACATCGCCGCCATTGCCGCTTTCTTCGCCATGTCCAATCGGCTCGCTCACCTCACTGACATGAGGCCCAATCTGGACTTTTATAACATGGGTCGTGTACCGAGGAACAAGAGCAAAGATGGAGGACCAGTTAAAAGCGACTAGCTTCCTCATGTTCTTAATGTTGGCAGCCAAATTTGTCATTGCTGTGATTGAGGACAGATTTAAAATGAGGTGTTCTTAAAAAGAAATGATTTCCATGTCTCGTGTTCATGTGAACCCTGTGAATTTAAGTTTAGGTCAACTCTGAAAATTATTTAGTAGTTTAGCCAGTGTGATTCCTCCAGTTGTTCTGGTTGGAGAACACAAAGATTCCACAGTCCATGGCTGAACTTTTTGTATTATCCTTCATGTACAGTTGATGTTTGGGGTTCTTTACTGCCGCTACCTCTGTGTTTTCACATGTGCACTTGGAACGCAATGATCTAAGCTCTAAACGTTTGACTTAACTGATATATAATATCAGTCATCTACAGTGGGACTTCTACTTACGAAATTAATTGGTTCCAGAAGTTGTTTCGTAACCTGAAAATTACATACGTTTTCCATGTAAATGCCCTAATCCGTTACAAGCCCCCAAAAATTCGGACATAATTTTTTATATAAATCATAAAAATGCATCAAAACATGTAACAAATACGTGTTACAATTAGATTACCGCACAATAAATGTAGGAATTCAGTGCAAGGCTTCTCCAGGAACAAAATGAACTTTTTTACAGGCTAATCTTACATTAGCCGCCATTACTAGCAACGAACGTTAACACTTGTGGTAACACCGCCATCTAATGGACAAACATTCGAACACAATAAATCACGAAGAAATGCTGGGATACACATAAACGTGTACATATTGACGTCCCTCCTAGCCAATGGGATTGCAGGAAGATGCTAGGAGCTAGCCAATGGCAGAGCAGCTACAAGCAGTTTGTGTTCGCTAAACTCCGCGACCTGCGGGTAGCAGCGTATTTTTGCCTTTCGTATCCTAAAATTTCTTTCGTAACGAGGAAATATTTTCCCGTGGAGACGTTTCGTAACCTGAAAATCTTGCATGTAAAGACGTTCATAAGTAGAGGTGCCATTGTACCTGTAAAGTGCTTCAAAATCAAAGTTCTAGCAAAGTGCCATACACAAACAAAATGGAGAGCAAATGAAATGCATCAGAATAAA